>NC_090400.1:23603127-23615627 GCF_036365525.1 Heterodontus francisci | reverse complement strand
GATAGAGAGTGGAAAGAGAGAGAGAGAGGGGGAAGAGAGATAGTGAGTGGAAAGAGAGAGAGGGGGGAAAGAGAGAGACGGGCAGAGAGGGGAAAGAGAGAGAGATGGGTGAAAGTGGAAAGAGAGAGAGAGGGGGAAACAGAGAGAGAAAGAGAGGGGAATAAGAGAGAGAGGGAAAGAGAGAGAGAGGGAAGAAAGAGAGAGAGAGAGCGAGGAGAGAGAGAGGGAGGGAGAGGAAAGAGAGAGAAAGAGAGAGAGAGAGAGGGGAAGAGAGAGAGAGAGGGGGTAAGAGAGGGAGAGGGGAAAGAGAGGGGGGAAAGAGAGAGAGGGGGAAAGAGAGAGAGCGAGGGAAACAGAGAGAGCGAGAGAGAGAGAGATAGAGCGGTAAAGAGAGATAGAGAGTGGGGAGAGAGAGAGAGAGAGGAAAGAAAGAGAGAGGGGAAAGAGAGAGAGAGAGAGAGGGGAAAGAGAGAAACAGAGATGGGAAAGAGACAGAGGGGAAAGAGAGAGAGAGGGGAAAGAAAGAGAGAGGAGGGAAAGAGAGAGAGAGAGAGGAAGGGAAAGAGAGAGAGGAGAAAGAGTGAGAGGGAGGGGGGTAAGAGAGAGAAGGGAAAGAGAGAGAGAGGAAAGGGAGAGAGGGGGGAAGAGAGAGATGGGGAGAGAGGGGAAAGAGAGAGAGGGGTGAAACAGAGGGAGAGAGAGAGAGGGGTGGGGAACAGAGCAAGAGAGAGGGGGGAAAAGAGAGAGAGAGAGAGAGAGAGAGGTGAAACAGAGAGAGAAAGGGAGGGAAAACAGAGAGAGCGAGAGAGAGAGGGGGAAAGAGAGAGAGAGCGAGAGGCGGAAAGAGAGAGAGAGAGGCGGAAAGAGAGAGCGAGAGGAAAGAGAGAGATAGATGGGAAACAGAGAGTGAGAGGGTGGAAACAGAGAGAGAGAAAGAGAGGGGAAACAGAGAAAAAGAGAGAGGGGAAGAGAAAGAGAGAGAGGGGAAAGAGAGAGCGATGGGGGAAGAGGGAGAGGGGGGAAAGTGAGAGAGAGAGAGAGAGAGGGGAAGAAAGAGAGAGAGAGGGGAAATAGAGAGAGAGGGGAAAGAGAGATGAAGGGAAAGAGAGAGAGAGAGGGGAGAGAGAGAGAGAGAGGGAGAGGGGGGTAACAGAGAGAGGGGAAAGAGAGAGAGAGAAAAAAAGAGGGGGAACAGAGAAAGAGAGGTGAGGAACAGAGAGAGAGAGACAGAGAAAGAGGGGGAACAGGGAGGGAGAGAGAAAGGTGGGGAACAGAGAGGGAGAAAGAAAGAGAGAAAAAGAGGGGGAACAGAGAGGGAGAGGTGGGGAACAGTGAGAGAGAGAGAAAGAGGGGCGGAGAGAGTGATAAAGAGAAAGGGGGCAGAGAGAGAGAGAGAGAAAGAGGGGCATTGAGAGAGAGAGAGAGAGGGGGGCAGCGAGAGAGAGCGGGAAAGAGGGGCAGAGAGTTAGAGAGAGAGAGAGGGGCAAAGAGAGAGAGAGGGGGCAAAGAGAGAGAGAGGAAACAGAGAGAGAAAGACAGGGGAAACAGAGAGAGCGAGAAAGAGAGAGAGGGGAAAGAGAGATAGAGAGTGGAAAGAGAGAGAGAGAGAGAGGAAAGAGAGAGGGGGAAAACAGAGCGAGAAAGAGAGGTGAAAGAGAGAGAGGGGAAAGAGAGAGAGGGAGAGAGGGGGAAAGAGAGAGAGAGAAAGGAAACAGAGAGGGGGAAACAGAGAGAGAAAGAGAGAGGAAACAGAGAGAGAGAGGGAAACAGAGAGAGAGAGAGAGTGAGGGGAAACAGAGAGAGAGAGAGAGGTGAAACAGAGAGAGATAGAGGGGAGAAAGAGAGATAGAGAGTGGAAAGAGAGAGCGATAGAGGGGGAAAGATAGATAGAGAGTGGAAAGAGAGAGAGAGAGGGGGAAGAGAGATAGTGAGTGGAAAGAGAGAGAGGGGGGAAAGAGAGAGACGGGCAGAGAGGGGAAAGAGAGAGAGATGGGTGAAAGTGGAAAGAGAGAGAGAGGGGGAAACAGAGAGAGAAAGAGAGGGGAATAAGAGAGAGAGGGAAAGAGAGAGAGAGGGAAGAAAGAGAGAGAGAGAGCGAGGAGAGAGAGAGGGAGGGAGAGGAAAGAGAGAGAAAGAGAGAGAGAGAGAGGGGAAGAGAGAGAGAGAGGGGGTAAGAGAGGGAGAGGGGAAAGAGAGGGGGGAAAGAGAGAGAGGGGGAAAGAGAGAGAGAGAGGGAAACAGAGAGAGCGAGAGAGAGAGAGATAGAGCGGTAAAGAGAGATAGAGAGTGGGGAGAGAGAGAGAGAGAGGAAAGAAAGAGAGAGGGGAAAGAGAGAGAGAGAGAGGGGAAAGAGAGAAACAGAGATGGGAAAGAGAGAGAGAGGGGAAAGAAAGAGAGAGGAGGGAAAGAGAGAGAGAGAGGAAGGGAAAGAGAGAGAGGAGAAAGAGTGAGAGGGAGGGGGGTAAGAGAGAGAAGGGAAAGAGAGAGAGAGGAAAGGGAGAGAGGGGGGAAGAGAGAGATGGGGAGAGAGGGGAAAGAGAGAGAGGGGTGAAACAGAGGGAGAGAGAGAGAGGGGTGGGGAACAGAGCAAGAGAGAGGGGGGAAAAAGAGAGAGAGAGAGAGAGAGAGAGGTGAAACAGAGAGAGAAAGGGAGGGAAAACAGAGAGAGCGAGAGAGAGAGGGGGAAAGAGAGAGAGAGCGAGAGGCGGAAAGAGAGAGAGAGAGGCGGAAAGAGAGAGCGAGAGGAAAGAGAGAGATAGATGGGAAACAGAGAGTGAGAGGGTGGAAACAGAGAGAGAGAAAGAGAGGGGAAACAGAGAAAAAGAGAGAGGGGAAGAGAAAGAGAGAGAGGGGAAAGAGAGAGCGATGGGGGAAGAGGGAGAGGGGGGAAAGTGAGAGAGAGAGAGAGAGAGGGGAAGAAAGAGAGAGAGAGGGGAAATAGAGAGAGAGGGGAAAGAGAGATGAAGGGAAAGAGAGAGAGAGAGGGGAGAGAGAGAGAGAGAGGGAGAGGGGGGTAACAGAGAGAGGGGAAAGAGAGAGAGAGAAAAAAAGAGGGGGAACAGAGAAAGAGAGGTGAGGAACAGAGAGAGAGAGACAGAGAAAGAGGGGGAACAGGGAGGGAGAGAGAAAGGTGGGGAACAGAGAGGGAGAAAGAAAGAGAGAAAAAGAGGGGGAACAGAGAGGGAGAGGTGGGGAACAGTGAGAGAGAGAGAAAGAGGGGCGGAGAGAGTGATAAAGAGAAAGGGGGCAGAGAGAGAGAGAGAGAAAGAGGGGCATTGAGAGAGAGAGAGAGAGGGGGGCAGCGAGAGAGAGCAGGAAAGAGGGGCAGAGAGTTAGAGAGAGAGAGAGGGGCAAAGAGAGAGAGAGGGGGCAGAGAGAGAGAGAGGAAACAGAGAGAGAAAGACAGGGGAAACAGAGAGAGCGAGAAAGAGAGAGAGGGGAAAGAGAGATAGAGAGTGGAAAGAGAGAGAGAGAGAGAGAGAGGAAAGAGAGAGGGGGAAAACAGAGCGAGAAAGAGAGGTGAAAGAGAGAGAGGGGAAAGAGAGACAGGGAGAGAGGGGGAAAGAGAGAGAGAGAAAGGAAACAGAGAGGGGGAAACAGAGAGAGAAAGAGAGAGGAAACAGAGAGAGAGAGGGAAACAGAGAGAGAGAGAGAGTGAGGGGAAACAGAGAGAGAGAGAGAGGTGAAACAGAGAGAGATAGAGGGGAGAAAGAGAGATAGAGAGTGGAAAGAGAGAGAGATAGAGGGGGAAAGATAGATAGAGAGTGGAAAGAGAGAGAGAGGGGGAAGAGAGATAGTGAGTGGAAAGAGAGAGAGGGGGGAAAGAGAGAGACGGGCAGAGAGGGGAAAGAGAGAGAGATGGGTGAAAGTGGAAAGAGAGAGAGAGGGGGAAACAGAGAGAGAAAGAGAGGGGAATAAGAGAGAGAGGGAAAGAGAGAGAGAGGGAGAGGAAAGAGAGAGAGAGAGCGAGGAGAGAGAGAGGGAGGGAGAGGAAAGAGAGAGAAAGAGAGAGAGAGAGAGGGGAAGAGAGAGAGAGAGGGGGTAAGAGAGGGAGAGGGGAAAGAGAGGGGGGAAAGAGAGAGAGGGGGAAAGAGAGAGAGAGAGGGAAACAGAGAGAGCAAGAGAGAGAGAGATAGAGCGGTAAAGAGAGATAGAGAGTGGGGAGAGAGAGAGAGAGAGGAAAGAAAGAGAGAGGGGAAAGAGAGAGAGAGAGAGAGGGGAAAGAGAGAAACAGAGATGGGAAAGAGAGAGAGAGGGGAAAGAAAGAGAGAGGAGGGAAAGAGAGAGAGAGAGAGGAAGGGAAAGAGAGAGAGGAGAAAGAGTGAGAGGGAGGGGGGTAAGAGAGAGAAGGGAAAGAGAGAGAGAGGAAAGGGAGAGAGGGGGGAAGAGAGAGATGGGGAGAGAGGGGAAAGAGAGAGAGGGGTGAAACAGAGGGAGAGAGAGAGAGGGGTGGGGAACAGAGCAAGAGAGAGGGGGGAAAAAGAGAGAGAGAGAGAGAGAGAGAGGTGAAACAGAGAGAGAAAGGGAGGGAAAACAGAGAGAGCGAGAGAGAGAGGGGGAAAGAGAGAGAGAGCGAGAGGCGGAAAGAGAGAGAGAGAGGCGGAAAGAGAGAGCGAGAGGAAAGAGAGAGATAGATGGGAAACAGAGAGTGAGAGGGTGGAAACAGAGAGAGAGAAAGAGAGGGGAAACAGAGAAAAAGAGAGAGGGGGAAGAGAAAGAGAGAGAGGGGAAAGAGAGAGAGATGGGGGAAGAGGGAGAGGGGGGAAAGCGAGAGAGAGAGAGAGGGGAAGAAAGAGAGAGAGAGGGAAGAAAGAGAGAGAGAGAGCGAGGACAGAGAGAGGGAGAAAGAGGAAAGAGAGAGAGAGGGGGTGATACAGAGAGAGAGAGAGAGGGGAAGAGAGAGAGAGAGGGGGTAAGAGAGAGAGAGAGGGGAAAGAGAGTGGGAAAGGGAGAGAGAAGGGGAAAGAGAGAGAGTGGGGGAAAGAGAGAGAGAGAGGGGGTGGGGAACAGAGAGAGAGAGAGGGGGAAACAGAGGGAGAGAGAGAGAGAGGGGAAACAGAGGGGGGGAAAGAGAGAGAGAGAGAGAGAGGGGAAAGAGAGGGGATACAGAGAGGGGAAAGAGAGAGAGAGAGGGGGGAAACAGAGAGAAAGAGTGAGAGAGAGAGAGGAAACAGAGACAGAAAGAGAGGGAAAACAGAGAGCAAGAGAGAGAGCGGTTCAAGAGAGAGAGGGGGGAAGAGAGAGAGAGAGGGGGGGAAGAGGGAGAGAGAGAGGAAACAGAGAGAGAGAGAGAGAGAGGGGAAACAGACAGAGAACGAGAGGGGAAACAGAGGGAGCGAGAGAGAGAGAGAGGGGAAAGAGAGAGGGGGGGGAAACAGAGAGAGAAAGAGAGGGGAAACAGAGAGTGGAAGAGAGAGAGAGATGGGAAAGAGAGAAAGAGCGGGGGACGAGATAGAGAGAGAGGGGGGAAAGAATGAGATAGAGATGGGGAAAGAGAGAGAGAGAGAGGAAAGAGAGAGAAAGAGAAGAAAGGGAGAGAGAGAGAGAGGGGAAAGAGAGAGAGAGAATGGAAAGAGAGGGGAAACAGGGAGAGGGGAAACAGAGGGGGAAAGAGAGGGGAAACAGAGAGAGAGAGCGAGAGAGAGAGAGGAAACAGAGAGGGAAAGACAGGGGAAACAGAGAGAGGGAGAGAGAGAGGGGGGGAAAGAGAGATAGAGAGTGGAAAGAGAGCGGGGGGAAACAGAGCGAGAAAGAGAGGTGAAAGAGAGAGAGGGGAAAGAGAGAGAGGGAGAGAGGGGGAAAGAGAGAGAGAGAAAGGAAACAGAGAGGGGGAAACAGAGAGAGAAAGAGAGGGGAAACAGAAAGAGAGAGAGGGAAACAGAGAGAGAGTGAGAGAGTGAGGGGAAACAGAGAGAGAGAGAGAGGGGAAACAGAGAGAGAGATAGAGGGGGGAAAGATAGATAGAGAGTGGAAAGAGAGAGAGATAGAGGGGGAAAGAGAGATAGAGATTGGAAAGAGAGAGAGAGAGAGGGGGGAAGAGAGATAGAGTGGAAAGAGAGAGAGAGAGGGGGAGAGAGAGAGAGGGGGAAAGAGAGAGAGAGGGAAAGAGAGAGAGAGGGAAGAAAGAGAGAGAGAGAGCGAGGAGAGAGAGAGGGAGAGAGAGGTAAGAGAGAGAAAGAGAGAGAGAGAGAGGGGAAGAGAGAGAGAGGGGGGGTAAGAGAGAGAGAGGGGAAGAGAGGGGGGGAAAGAGAGAGAGGGGAAAGAGAGAGAGAGAGGGAAACAGAGAGAGAGAGAGAGAGAGAGCGGGAAAGAGAGATAGAGAGTGGGAAGAGAGAGAGAGAGAGAGAGGAACGAAAGAGAGGGGGGAAACAGAGAGAGAAAGAGAGGGGAAAGAGAGAGAGGGAGAGAGGGGGGAAAGAGAGAGAGCGGGAGAGAGGGGAAAGAGAGGGAGAGAGGGGGAGAGAGAGAGGGGGGAAGAGAGAGAGAGGAAAGAGAGAGAGGGAGAGAGGGGGGAAAGAGAGAGACGGGGAGAGAGGGGAAAGAGAGAGAGGGGGAAACAGAGGGAGAGAGAGAGAGGGGAAACAGAGAGTGAGGGGGTGGGGAACAGAGAGAGAGAGGGGTGAAACAGAGAGAGAAAGAGAGGGGAAACAGAGAAAGAGAGGGAGGGGAAAGAGAGAGAGATGGGGGAAGAGGGAGAGGGGGGAAAGCGAGAGAGAGAGAGAGAGAGAGGGGAAGAAAGAGAGAGAGAGGGAAAATAGAGAGAGAGAGAGGGGAAAGAGAGATGAAATGAAAGAGAGAGGGGAGAGAGAGAGAGAGAGGGAGAGGGGGGTATGAGAGAGAGGGGAAAGAGAGAGAGAGAGAGGGGAAAGAGAGAAACAGAGATGGGAAAGAGACAGAGGGGAAAGAGAGAGAGAGGGGAAAGAAAGAGAGAGGAGGGAAAGAGAGAGAGAGAGAGGAGCAAGAGAGAGAGAGGAGAAAGAGAGAGAGGGAGGGAAAGAGAGAGAGGAGAAAGAGTGAGAGGGAGGGGGGTAAGAGAGAGAGGGGAAAGAGAGAGAGAGGAAAGGGAGAGAGGGGGGAAAGAGAGAGATGGGGAGAGAGGGGAAAGAGAGAGAGGGGGGAAACAGAGGGAGAAAGGGAGGGAACACAGAGAGAGCGAGAGAGAGAGAGGGGGGAAAGAGAGAGAGAGCGAGAGACGGAAATAGAGAGCGAGAGGCGGAAAGAGAGAGCGAGAGGAAAGTGAGAGATAGATGGGAAACAGAGAGTGAGAGGGTGGAAACAGAGAGAGAGAAAGAGAGGGGAATAAGAGAGAGAGAGGGAAAGAGAGAGAGAGGGAAGAGAGAGAGATGGGGGAAGAGGGAGAGGGGAAAAGCGAGAGAGAGAGAGAGAGGGGAAGAAAGAGAGAGAGAGGGAAGAAAGAGAGAGAGAGCGAGGACAGAGAGAGGGAGAGAGAGGAAAGAGAGAGAGAGAGAGGGGGTGATACAGAGAGAGAGAGAGGGGAAGAGAGAGAGAGAGGGGGTAAGAGAGAGAGAGAGGGGAAAGAGAGTGGGAAAGAGAGAGAGAAGGGGAAAGAGAGAGAGAGGGGGAAAGAGAGAGAGAGAGGGGGGTGGGGAACAGAGAGATAGAGAGATGGGGAAACAGAGGGAGAGAGAGAGAGAGAGGTGAAACAGAGAGAGAAAGGGAGGGAAAACAGAGCGAGAGAGAGAGAGCGGGGAAACAGAGGGGGGGAAAGAGAGAGAGAGAGAGAGAGGGGAAAGAGAGGGGATACAGAGAGGGGAAAGAGAGAGAGAGAGAGAGAGGGGAAACAGAGAGAGAGAGAGAGAGAGAGAGAGAGAGAGAGAGAGAGAGAGGAAACAGAGACAGAAAGAGAGGGAAAACAGAGAGCAAGAGAGAGCGGTTAAAGAGAGAGGGGGGGATGCGAGAGAGAGAGAGAGGGGGGAAGAGAGAGAGAGAGAGGAAACAGAGAGAGAGAGAGAGAGGGGAAACAGAGAGAGAACGAGAGGGGAAACAGAGGGAGAGAGTGAGAGAGGGGAAACAGAGAGAGGGGGGAAACAGAGAGAGAAAGAGAGGGGAAACAGAGAGGGGAAGAGAGAGAGAGATAGGAAAGAGAGAGAGAGAGCGGGGGACGAGATAGAGAGAGAGGGGGGAAAGAGTGAGATAGAGATGGGGAAAGAGAGAGAGAGAGAGAGAGAGGAAAGAGAGAGAAAGAGAAGAAAGGGAGAGAGAGAGAGGGGGGAAAGAGAGAGAGAGAATGGAAAGAGAGAGAGGGGAAACAGGGTGAGGGGAAACAGAGGGGGAAAGAGAGGGGAAACAGAGAGAGAGAGGAAACAGAGAGAGAAAGACAGGGGTAACAGAGAGAGATAGAGAGTGGAAAGAGAGAGAGAGAGGAAAGAGAGAGGGGGAAAACAGAGCGAGAAAGTGAGGGGAAAGAGAGAGAGGGAGAGAGGGGGGAAAGAGAGAGAGGGAGACAGCGGAAAGAGAGAGAGAGGGGAAACAGAGCGAGAGAGAGGAAACAGAGAGAGAAAGAGAGGGAAAACAGAGAGAGAGAGAGGGGAAAGAGAGAGAGGGGGGAAGAGAGAGAGAGAGGGAAACAGAGAGAGACAGAAAGAGAGTGAAAACAGAGAGCAAGAGAGAGAGAGGTTAAAGAGAGAGAGGGGGGGAAGAGAGAGAGAGAGGGGGGTGGGGAACAGAGAGATAGAGAGATGGGGAAACAGAGGGAGAGAGAGAGAGAGAGGTGAAACAGAGAGAGAAAGGGAGGGAAAACAGAGCGAGAGAGAGAGAGAGTGGGGAAACAGAGGGGGGGAAAGAGAGAGAGAGAGAGAGAGAGGAAAGAGAGGGGATACAGAGAGGGGAAAGAGAGAGAGAGAGAGGGGAAACAGAGAGAGAGAGAGAGAGAGAGAGAGAGAGGAAACAGAGACAGAAAGAGAGGGAAAACAGAGAGCAAGAGAGAGCGGTTAAAGAGAGAGGGGGGGATGCGAGAGAGAGAGAGAGGGGGGAAGAGAGAGAGAGAGAGGAAACAGAGAGAGAGAGAGAGAGGGGAAACAGAGAGAGAACGAGAGGGGAAACAGAGGGAGAGAGTGAGAGAGGGGAAACAGAGAGAGGGGGGAAACAGAGAGAGAAAGAGAGGGGAAACAGAGAGGGGAAGAGAGAGAGAGATAGGAAAGAGAGAGAGAGAGCGGGGGACGAGATAGAGAGAGAGGGGGGAAAGAGTGAGATAGAGATGGGGAAAGAGAGAGAGAGAGAGAGAGAGGAAAGAGAGAGAAAGAGAAGAAAGGGAGAGAGAGAGAGGGGGGAAAGAGAGAGAGAGAATGGAAAGAGAGAGAGGGGAAACAGGGTGAGGGGAAACAGAGGGGGAAAGAGAGGGGAAACAGAGAGAGAGAGGAAACAGAGAGAGAAAGACAGGGGAAACAGAGAGAGAGAGAGAGAGAGGAAAGAGAGATAGAGAGTGGAAAGAGAGAGAGAGAGGAAAGAGAGAGGGGGAAAACAGAGCGAGAAAGTGAGGTGAAAGAGAGAGAGGGGAAAGAGAGAGAGGGAGAGAGGGGGGAAAGAGAGAGAGGGAGACAGCGGAAAGAGAGAGAGAGGGGAAACAGAGCGAGAGAGAGGAAACAGAGAGAGAAAGAGAGGGAAAACAGAGAGAGAGAGAGGGGAAAGAGAGAGAGGGGGGGAAGAGAGAGAGAGAGAGGGAAACAGAGAGAGACAGAAAGAGAGTGAAAACAGAGAGCAAGAGAGAGAGAGGTTAAAGAGAGAGAGAGGGGAAGAGAGAGAGAGAGAGAGAGAGAGGGGGGAAAGAGAGATAGAGAGTGGAAAGAGAGAGAGAGGGGGTGGAGGGAGAGAGAGGGGGAAAGAGAGAGAAAGGAAAGAGAGAGAGGGAGAGAGGGGGAAAGAGAGATAGAGAGTGGAAAGAGAGAGAGGGGGTGGAGAGAGAGAGAGGGGGAAACAGAGAGAGGGGGGAAACAGAGGGAGAGAGAGAGAGGGGAAACAGAGAGAGAGAGAGGTGAAACAGAGAGAGAAAGGGAGGTGAAACAGAGAGAGCGAGAGAGAGAGAGGGGAAGAGAGAGAGAGGGGAAAGAGAGAGAGAGAGAAAGGGGGAAAGAGAGAGAGAGAGAGAGGAAACAGAGAGAGGGGGGGAAGCAGAGAGAAATAGAGAGAGGTGAAACAGAGAGAGAAAGGGAGGGAAAACAGAGAGAGCGAGAGAGAGGGGGGGGAAAGAGAGGGGGGAAGAGAGAGTGAGGGGAAAGAGAGAGAGAGAGAGAGAGAGGGGAAAGAGAGAGAGAGAGAGAGGAAACAGAGAGAGAGGGGAAACAGAGAGAGAGAGAGAGAGGAAACAGAGACAGAAAGAGAGGGAAAACAGAGAGCAATTGAGAGAGAGGCGGGAAGAGAGAGAGAGAGGGGGAAAGAGAGAGAGAGGGGGGGAAAGAGAGAGAGAGAAAGGAAACAGGGGGAAACAGAGAGAGAAAGATAGGGGAAACAGAGAGAGAGAGGGAAACAGAGAGAAACAGAGAAAGAGAGGGAAAACAGAGAGCAAGTGAGAGAGAGGTTAATGAGAGAGAGGGGGGAAGAGAGAGAGAGAGGGGGGAAAGAGAGAGAGAGAGGGGGAAAGAGAGAGAGAGAAAGGAAACAGAGGGGGAAACAGAGAGAGAAAGAGAGGGGAAACAGAGAGAGAGAGGGAAACAGAGAGAGAGAGAGAGAGTGAGGGGAAACAGGGAGAGAGAGAGAGAGAGGTGAAACAGAGAGAGAGATAGAGGGGGGAAAGAGAGATAGAAAGTGGAAAGAGAGAGATAGAGAGGGGAAAGAGAGATAGAGAGTGGAAAGAGAGAGAGAGGGGGGAAGAGAGATAGAGAGTGGAAAGAGAGAGAGAGAGGGGGAAACAGGGAGAGAAAGAGAGGGGATACAGAGAGGGGAAAGAGAGAGAGAGGGGAAACAGAGAGATGGGGGAAACAGAGAGAGAAAGAGAGGGGAAACAGAGAGGGGAAAAGAGAGAAAGATAGGAAAGAGAGAGAGAGCGGGGGACGAGATAGAGAGAGAGGGGGGAAAGAGTGAGATAGAGATGGGGAAAGAGAGAGAGAGAGAGAGAGGAAAGAGAGAGAAAGAGAAGAAAGGGAGAGAGAGAGAGGGGGGAAAGAGAGAGAGAGAATGGAAAGAGAGAGAGGGGAAACAGGGAGAGGGGAAAGAGAGGGGAAACAGAGAGAGAGAGGAAACAGAGAGAGAAAGACAGGGGAAACAGCGAGAGAGAGAGAGAGAGAGAGGGGAAAGAGAGATAGAGAGTGGAAAGAGAGAGAGAGAGGAAAGAGCGAGGGGGAAAACAGAGCGAGAAAGTGAGGTGAAAGAGAGAGAGGGGAAAGAGAGAGAGGGAGAGAGGGGGGGGAAGAGAGATAGAGAGTGGAAAGAGAGAGAGAGGGGGGTGGAGGGAGAGAGAGGGGGAAAGAGAGAGAAAGGAAAGAGAGAGAGGGAGAGAGGGGGAAAGAGAGATAGAGAGTGGAAAGAGAGAGAGAGGGGGGTGGAGAGAGAGAGAGGGGGAAACAGAGAGAGGGGGGGGAAACAGAGGGAGAGAGAGAGAGGGGAAACAGAGAGAGAGAGGTGAAACAGAGGGAGAAAGGGAGGTGAAACAGAGAGAGCGAGAGAGAGAGAGGGGAAGAGAGAGAGAGGGGAAAGAGAGAGAGAGAGAGAGAGGAAAGAGAGAGAGAGAGAGAGGAAACAGAGAGAGAGGGGGGAAGCAGAGAGAAATAGAGACAGGTGAAACAGAGAGAGAAAGGGAGGGAAAACAGAGAGAGCGAGAGAGAGGGGGGGAAAGAGAGGGGGGAAGAGAGAGTGAGGGGAAAGAGAGAGAGAGAGAGAGAGGGGAAAGAGAGAGAGAGAGAGAGGAAACAGAGAGAGAGGGGAAACAGAGAGAGAGAGAGAGAGGAAACAGAGACAGAAAGAGAGGGAAAACAGAGAGCAAGTGAGAGAGAGGTTAATGAGAGAGAGGGGGGAAGAGAGAGAGAGAGGGGGGAAAGAGAGAGAGAGAGGGGGAATGAGAGAGAGAGAAAGGAAACAGAGGGGGAAACAGAGAGAGAAAGAGAGGGGAAACAGAGAGAAAGAGGGAAACAGAGAGAAACAGAGAAAGAAAGGGAAAACAGAGAGCAAGTGAGAGAGAGGTTAATGAGAGAGAGGGGGGAAGAGAGAGAGAGAGGGGGGAAAGAGAGAGAGAGGGGGGGAAAGAGAGAGAGAGAAAGGAAACAGAGGGGGAAACAGAGAGAGAAAGAGAGGGGAAACAGAGAGAGAGAGGGAAACAGAGAGAGAGAGAGAGAGTGAGGGGAAACAGAGAGAGAGAGAGAGAGGTGAAACAGAGAGAGAGATAGAGGGGGGGAAAGAGAGATAGAGAGTGGAAAGAGAGAGAGATAGAGGGGGAAAGAGAGATAGAGAGTGGAAAGAGAGAGAGAGGGGGGAAGAGAGATAGAGAGTGGAAAGAGAGAGAGAGAGGGGGGAAAGAGAGGGGGGAAGAGAGAGAGAGGGGAAAGAGAGAG
>NC_090400.1:23598127-23600627 GCF_036365525.1 Heterodontus francisci | reverse complement strand
AGAGGGGGGAAGAGAGAGAGAGAGGGGGAAAGAGAGAGAGAGAGGGGGAAAGAGAGAGAGAGAAAGGAAACAGAGGGGGAAACAGAGAGAGAAAGAGAGGGGAAACAGAGAGAGAGAGGGAAACAGAGAGAAACAGAGAAAGAGAGGGAAAACAGAGAGCAAGTGAGAGAGAGGTTAATGAGAGAGAGGGGGGAAGAGAGAGAGAGAGGGGGAAAGAGAGAGAGAGAGGGGGAAAGAGAGAGAGAGAAAGGAAACAGAGGGGGAAACAGAGAGAGAAAGAGAGGGGAAACAGAGAGAGAGAGGGAAACAGAGAGAGAGAGAGAGAGTGAGGGGAAACAGAGAGAGAGAGAGAGAGATGAAACAGAGAGAGAGATAGAGGGGGGGAAAGAGAGATAGAGAGTGGAAAGAGAGAGAGATAGAGGGGGAAAGAGAGATAGAGAGTGGAAAGAGAGAGAGAGGGGGGAAGAGAGATAGAGAGTGGAAAGAGAGAGAGAGAGGGGGGAAAGAGAGGGGGGAAGAGAGAGAGAGGGGAAAGAGAGAGAGAGAGAGAGGGGAAAGAGAGAGAGAGAGGGGGAAACAGGGAGAGAAAGAGAGGGGATACAGAGAGGGGAAAGAGAGAGAGAGGGGAAACAGAGAGATGGGGGAAACAGAGAGAGAAAGAGAGGGGAAACAGAGAGGGGAAGAGAGAGAAAGATAGGAAAGAGAGAGAGAGCGGGGGACGAGATAGAGAGAGAGGGGGGAAAGAGTGAGATAGAGATGGGGAAAGAGAGAGAGAGAGAGAGAGGAAAGAGAGAGAAAGAGAAGAAAGGGAGAGAGAGAGAGGGGGGAAAGAGAGAGAGAGAATGGAAAGAGAGAGAGGGGAAACAGGGAGAGGGGAAAGAGAGGGGAAACAGAGAGAGAGAGGAAACAGAGAGAGAAAGACAGGGGAAACAGCAAGAGAGAGAGAGAGAGAGAGAGAGGGGAAAGAGAGATAGAGAGTGGAAAGAGAGAGAGAGAGGAAAGAGCGAGGGGGAAAACAGAGCGAGAAAGAGAGGTGAAAGAGAGAGAGGGGAAAGAGAGAGAGGGAGAGAGGGGGGAAAGAGAGAGAGGGAGAGAGCGTAAAGAGAGAGAGAGGGGAAACAGAGCGAGAGAGAGAGCGAGAGAGAGGAAACAGAGAGAGAAAGAGAGGGAAAACAGAGAGAGCGAGAGAGAGAGAGGGGAAAGAGAGAGAGGGGGGAAGAGAGAGAGAGAGAGGGAAACAGAGAGAGACAGAAAGAGAGTGAAAACAGAGAGCAAGAGAGAGAGAGGTTAAAGAGAGAGAGAGAGAGAGAGGGGAAGGAGAGAGAGAGAGAGGGAAAATAGAGAGAGAGAGAGGGGAAAGAGAGATGAAATGAAAGAGAGAGGGGAGAGAGAGAGAGTGAGGGAGAGGGGGGTATGAGAGAGAGGGGAAAGAGAGAGAGAGAGAGGGGAAAGAGAGAGAGAGAGAGGGGAAAGAGAGAAACAGAGATGGGAAAGAGATAGAGGGGAAAGAGAGAGAGAGGGGAAAGAAAGAGAGAGGAGGGAAAGAGAGAGAGAGAGAGGAGCAAGAGAGAGAGAGGAGAAAGAGAGAGAGGGAGGGAAAGAGAGAGAGGAGAAAGAGTGAGAGGGAGGGGGGTAAGAGAGAGAGGGGAAAGAGAGAGAGAGGAAAGGGAGAGAGGGGGGAAACAGAGGGAGAAAGGGAGGGAAAACAGAGAGAGCGAGAGAGAGAGAGGGGGGAAAGAGAGAGAGAGCAAGAGGCGGAAATAGAGAGCGAGAGGCGGAAAGAGAGAGCGAGAGGAAAGTGAGAGATAGATGGGAAACAGAGAGTGAGAGGGTGGAAACAGAGAGAGAGAAAGAGAGGGGAATAAGAGAGAGAGAGGGAAAGAGAGAGAGAGGGAAGAGAGAGAGATGGGGGAAGAGGGAGAGGGGGAAAGCGAGAGAGAGAGGGAAGAAAGAGAGAGAGGGAGCGAGGACAGAGAGAGGGAGAGAGAGGAAAGAGAGAGAGAGAGAGGGGGTGATACAGAGAGAGAGAGAGAGGGGAAGAGAGAGAGAGAGAGGGGGTAAGAGAGAGAGAGGGGAAAGAGAGAGAGAAGGAAAAGAGAGAGAGAGGGGGAAAGAGAGAGAGAGAGGGGGGTGGGGAACAGAGAGATAGAGAGATGGGGAAACAGAGGGAGAGAGAGAGAGAGAGGTGAAACAGAGAGAGAAAGGGAGGGAAAACAGAGCGAGAGAGAGAGAGCGGGGAAACAGAGGGGGGGAAAGAGAGAGAGAGAGGGGAAAGAGAGGGGATACAGAGAGGGGAAAGAGAGAGAGAGAGAGAGGGGGGAAACAGAGAGAGAGAGAGAGAGAGAGAGGAAACAGAGACAGAAAGAGAGGGAAAACAGAAAGCAAGAGAGAGAGCGGTTAAAGAGAGAGGGGGGGAAGCGAGAGAGAGATAGAGGGGGGGAAGAGAGAGAGAGAGAGAGTAAACAGAGAGAGAGAGAGAGGGGAAACAGAGAGAGAACGA
>NC_090400.1:23583127-23593127 GCF_036365525.1 Heterodontus francisci | reverse complement strand
GAGAGAGAGGGAGAGGGGGGTATGAGAGAGAGGGGAAAGAGAGAGAGAGAGAGGGGAAAAGAGAGAAACAGAGATGGGAAAGAGACAGAGGGGAAAGAGAGAGAGAGGGGAAAGAAAGAGAGAGGAGGGAAAGAGAGAGGAGCAAGAGAGAGAGAGGAGAAAGAGAGAGAGGGAGGGAAAGAGAGAGAGGAGAAAGAGTGAGTGGGAGGGGGGTAAGAGAGAGAGGGGAAAGAGAGAGAGAGGAAAGGGAGAGAGTGGGGAAAGAGAGAGATGGGGAGAGAGGGGAAAGAGAGAGAGGGGGGAAACAGAGGGAGAAAGGGAGGGAAAACAGAGAGAGCGAGAGAGAGAGAGGGGGGAAAGAGAGAGAGAGCGAGAGGCGGAAATAGAGAGCGAGAGGTGGAAAGAGAGAGCGAGAGGAAAGTGAGAGATAGATGGGAAACAGAGAGTGAGAGGGTGGAAACAGAGAGAGAGAAAGAGAGGGTAATAAGAGAGAGAGAGGGAAAGAGAGAGAGAGGGAAGAGAGAGAGATGGGGGAAGAGGGAGAGGGGGAAAGCGAGAGAGAGAGAGGGGAAGAAAGAGAGAGAGAGGGAAGAAAGAGAGAGAGAGAGCGAGGACAGAGAGAGGGAGAGAGAGGAAAGAGAGAGAGAGAGAGAGGGGGTGATACAGAGAGAGAGAGAGAGGGGAAGAGAGAGAGAGAGGGGGTAAGAGAGAGAGAGAGGGGAAAGAGAGTGGGAAAGAGAGAGAGAAGGGGAAAGAGAGAGAGAGGGGGAAAGAGAGAGAGAGAGGGGGGTGGGGAACAGAGAGATAGAGAGATGGGGAAACAGAGGGAGAGAGAGAGAGCGGGGAAACAGAGGGGGGGAAAGAGAGAGAGAGAGGGGGAAAGAGAGGGGATACAGAGAGGGGAAAGAGAGAGAGAGAGAGAGAGGGGGAAACAGAGAGAGAGAGAGAGAGAGAGAGAGGAAACAGAGACAGAAAGAGAGGGAAAACAGAGAGCAAGAGAGAGAGCGGTTAAAGAGAGAGAGGGGGGGAAGCGAGAGAGAGAGAGAGGGGGGAAGAGAGAGAGAGAGAGGAAACAGAGATAGAGAGAGAGGGGGAAACAGAGAGAGAACGAGAGGGGAAACAGAGGGAGAGAGTGAGAGAGGGGAAAGAGAGAGAGGGGGGATACAGAGAGAGAAAGAGAGGGGAAGAGAGAGAGAGATAGGAAAGAGAGAGAGAGAGCGGGGGACGAGATAGAGAGAGAGAGGGGGGAAAGAGTGAGATAGAGATGGGGGAAAGAGAGAGAGAGAGAGAGGAAAGAGAGAGAAAGAGAAGAAAGGGAGAGAGAGAGAGGGGGGAAAGAGAGAGAGAGAATGGAAAGAGAGAGAGGGGAAACAGGGAGAGGGGAAACAGAGGGGGAAAGAGAGGGGAAACAGAGAGAGAGAGGAAACAGAGAGAGAAAGACAGGGGAAACAGAGAGAGAGAGAGAGAGGGGAAAGAGAGATAGAGAGTGGAAAGAGAGAGAGAGAGGAAAGAGAGAGGGGGAAAACAGAGCGAGAAAGTGAGGTGAAAGAGAGAGAGGGGGAAAGAGAGAGAGGGAGAGAGGGGGGGGAAGAGAGATAGAGAGTGGAAAGAGAGAGAGAGGGGGGGTGGAGGGAGAGAGAGGGGGAAAGAGAGAGAAAGGAAAGAGAGAGAGGGAGAGAGGGGGAAAGAGAGATAGAGAGTGGAAAGAGAGAGAGAGGGGGGGTGGAGAGAGAGAGAGGGGGAAACAGAGAGAGGGGGGGAAACAGAGGGAGAGAGAGAGAGGGGAAACAGAGAGAGAGAGAGGTGAAACAGAGGGAGAAAGGGAGGTGAAACAGAGAGAGCGAGAGAGAGAGAGGGGAAGAGAGAGAGAGGGGAAAGAGAGAGAGAGAGAGAGAGGAAAGAGAGGAAAGAGAGAGAGAGAGAGAGGAAACAGAGAGAGAGGGGGGAAGCAGAGAGAAATAGAGACAGGTGAAACAGAGAGAGAAAGGGAGGGAAAACAGAGAGAGCGAGAGAGAGGGGGGGGAAAGAGAGGGGGGAAGAGAGAGTGAGGGGAAAGAGAGAGAGAGAGAGAGAGGGGAAAGAGAGAGAGAGAGGAAACAGAGAGAGAGGGGAAACAGAGAGAGAGAGAGAGGAAACAGAGACAGAAAGAGAGGGAAAACAGAGAGCAAGTGAGAGAGAGGTTAATGAGAGAGAGGGGGGAAGAGAGAGAGAGAGGGGGGAAAGAGAGAGAGAGAGGGGGAATGAGAGAGAGAGAAAGGAAACAGAGGGGGAAACAGAGAGAGAAAGAGGGGAAACAGAGAGAAAGAGGGAAACAGAGAGAAACAGAGAAAGAAAGGGAAAACAGAGAGCAAGTGAGAGAGAGGTTAATGAGAGAGAGGGGGGAAGAGAGAGAGAGAGGGGGGAAAGAGAGAGAGAGGGGGGGAAAGAGAGAGAGAGAAAGGAAACAGAGGGGGAAACAGAGAGAGAAAGAGAGGGGAAACAGAGAGAGAGAGGGAAACAGAGAGAGAGAGAGAGAGTGAGGGGAAACAGAGAGAGAGAGAGAGAGGTGAAACAGAGAGAGAGATAGAGGGGGGAAAGAGAGATAGAGAGTGGAAAGAGAGAGAGATAGAGGGGGAAAGAGAGATAGAGAGTGGAAAGAGAGAGAGAGGGGGGAAGAGAGATAGAGAGTGGAAAGAGAGAGAGAGAGGGGGGAAAGAGAGGGGGGAAGAGAGAGAGAGGGGAAAGAGAGAGAGAGAGAGAGGGGAAAGAGAGAGAGAGAGGGGGAAACAGGGAGAGAAAGAGAGGGGATACAGAGAGGGGAAAGAGAGAGAGAGGGGAAACAGAGAGATGGGGGAAACAGAGAGAGAAAGAGAGGGAAACAGAGAGGGGAAGAGAGAGAAAGATAGGAAAGAGAGAGAGAGCGGGGGACGAGATAGAGAGAGAGGGGGGAAAGAGTGAGATAGAGATGGGGAAAGAGAGAGAGAGAGAGAGAGGAAAGAGAGAGAAAGAGAAGAAAGGGAGAGAGAGAGAGGGGGGAAAGAGAGAGAGAGAATGGAAAGAGAGAGAGGGGAAACAGGGAGAGGGGAAAGAGAGGGGAAACAGAGAGAGAGAGGAAACAGAGAGAGAAAGACAGGGGAAACAGCGAGAGAGAGAGAGAGAGAGAGAGGGGAAAGAGAGATAGAGAGTGGAAAGAGAGAGAGAGAGGAAAGAGCGAGGGGAAAACAGAGCGAGAAAGAGAGGTGAAAGAGAGAGAGGGGAAAGAGAGAGAGGGAGAGAGGGGGGAAAGAGAGAGAGGGAGAGAGCGTAAAGAGAGAGAGAGGGGAAACAGAGCGAGAGAGAGAGCGAGAGAGAGGAAACAGAGAGAGAAAGAGAGGGAAAACAGAGAGAGCGAGAGAGAGAGAGGGGAAAGAGAGAGAGAGGGGAAGGAGAGAGAGAGAGAGGGAAAATAGAGAGAGAGAGAGGGGAAAGAGAGATGAAATGAAAGAGAGAGGGGAGAGAGAGAGAGTGAGGGAGAGGGGGGTATGAGAGAGAGGGGAAAGAGAGAGAGAGAGAGGGGAAAGAGAGAGAGAGAGAGGGGAAAGAGAGAAACAGAGATGGGAAAGAGATAGAGGGGAAAGAGAGAGAGAGGGGAAAGAAAGAGAGAGGAGGGAAAGAGAGAGAGAGAGAGGAGCAAGAGAGAGAGAGGAGAAAGAGAGAGAGGGAGGGAAAGAGAGAGAGGAGAAAGAGTGAGAGGGAGGGGGGTAAGAGAGAGAGGGGAAAGAGAGAGAGAGGAAAGGGAGAGAGGGGGGAAACAGAGGGAGAAAGGGAGGGAAAACAGAGAGAGCGAGAGAGAGAGAGGGGGGAAAGAGAGAGAGAGCAAGAGGCGGAAATAGAGAGCGAGAGCGGAAAGAGAGAGCGAGAGGAAAGTGAGAGATAGATGGGAAACAGAGAGTGAGAGGGTGGAAACAGAGAGAGAGAAAGAGAGGGGAATAAGAGAGAGAGAGGGAAAGAGAGAGAGAGGGAAGAGAGAGAGATGGGGGAAGAGGGAGAGGGGGAAAGCGAGAGAGAGAGGGAAGAAAGAGAGAGAGGGAGCGAGGACAGAGAGAGGGAGAGAGAGGAAAGAGAGAGAGAGAGAGGGGGGTGATACAGAGAGAGAGAGAGAGGAGGGAAGAGAGAGAGAGAGAGGGGGTAAGAGAGAGAGAGGGGAAAGAGAGAGAGAAGGAAAAGAGAGAGAGAGGGGGAAAGAGAGAGAGAGAGGGGGGTGGGGAACAGAGAGATAGAGAGATGGGGAAACAGAGGGAGAGAGAGAGAGAGAGGTGAAACAGAGTAAGGGAGGGAAAACAGAGCGAGAGAGAGAGAGCGGGGAAACAGAGGGGGGGAAAGAGAGAGAGAGAGGGGAAAGAGAGGGGATACAGAGAGGGGAAAGAGAGAGAGAGAGAGAGGGGGGAAACAGAGAGAGAGAGAGAGAGAGAGGAAACAGAGACAGAAAGAGAGGGAAAACAGAAAGCAAGAGAGAGAGCGGTTAAAGAGAGAGGGGGGGAAGCGAGAGAGAGATAGAGGGGGGGAAGAGAGAGAGAGAGAGTAAACAGAGAGAGAGAGAGAGGGGAAACAGAGAGAGAACGAGAGGGGAAACAGAGGGAGAGAGTGAGAGAGGGGAAAGAGAGAGAGGGGGGAAACAGAGAGAGAAAGAGAGGGGAAACAGAGAGGGGAAGAGAGAGAGAGATAGGAAAGAGAGAGAGAGAGCGGGGGACGAGATAGAGAGAGAGGGGGGAAAGAGTGAGATAGAGATGGGGAAAGAGAGAGAGAGAGAGAGGAAAGAGAGAGAAAGAGAAGAAAGGGAGAGAGAGAGAGGGGGGAAAGAGAGAGAGAGAATGGAAAGAGAGAGAGGGGAAACAGGGAGAGGGGAAACAGAGGGGGAAAGAGAGGGGAAACAGAGAGAGAGAGGAAACAGAGAGAGAAAGACAGGGGAAACAGAGAGAGAGAGAGAGGGGAAAGAGAGATAGAGAGTGGAAAGAGAGAGAGAGAGGAAAGAGAGAGGGGGAAAACAGAGCGAGAAAGTGAGGTGAAAGAGAGAGCGGGGAAAGAGAGAGAGGGAGAGAAGGGGGAAAGAGAGAGAGGGAGACAGCGGAAAGAGAAAGAGAGGGGAAACAGAGCGAGAGAGAGAGCGAGAGAGAGGAAACAGAGAGAGAAAGAGAGGGAAAACAGAGAGAGAGAGAGGGGAAAGAGAGAGAGGGGGGGAAGAGAGAGAGAGAGAGGGAAACAGAGAGAGACAGAAAGAGAGTGAAAACAGAGAGCAAGAGAGAGAGAGGTTAAAGAGAGAGAGGAGGGGAAGAGAGAGAGAGAGAGAGAGAGGGGGGGTAAAGAGAGATAGAGAGTGGAAAGAGAGAGAGAGGGGGGTGGAGGGAGAGAGAGGGGGAAAGAGAGAGAAAGGAAAGAGAGAGAGGGAGAGAGAGAGGGAAAGAGAGATAGAGAGTGGAAAGAGAGAGAGAGGGGGGTGGAGAGAGAGAGAGGGGGAAACAGAGAGAGGGGGGGAAACAGAGGGAGAGATAGAGAGGGGAAACAGAGAGAGAGAGAGGTGAAACAGAGAGAGAAAGGGAGGTGAAACAGAGAGAGCGAGAGAGAGAGAGAGGGGAAGAGAGAGAGAGGGGAAAGAGAGAGAGAGAGGGGGGGAAACAGAGAGAGAGAGAGGAAACAGAGAGAGAGGGGGGGAAACAGAGAGAAATAGAGAGAGGTGAAACAGAGAGAGAAAGGGAGGGAAAACAGAGAGAGCGAGAGAGAGGGGGGGAAAGAGAGGGGGGAAGAGAGAGAGAGGGGAAAGAGAGAGAGAGAGAGAGAGAGAGAGGGGAAAGAGAGAGAGAGAGAGAGAGGAAACAGAGAGAGAGGGGAAACAGAGAGAGAGAGAGAGAGGAAACAGAGACAGAAAGAGAGGGAAAACAGAGAGCAAGTGAGAGAGAGGTTAATGAGAGAGAGGGGGGAAGAGAGAGAGAGGGGGGAAAGAGAGAGAGAGAAAGGAAACAGAGGGGGAAACAGAGAGAGAAAGAGAGGGGAAACAGAGAGAGAGAGGGAAACAGAGAGAAAAGAGAAGAGAGGGAAAACAGAGAGCAAGTGAGAGAGAGGTTAATGAGAGAGAGGGGGGAAAGAGAGAGAGAGGGGGGAAAGAGAGAGAGAGAGGGGGAAAGAGAGAGAGAGAAAGGAAGCAGAGGGGGAAACAGAGAGAGAAAGAGAGGGGAAACAGAGAGAGAGAGGGAAACAGAGAGAGAGAGGGAAACAGAGAGAGAGAGAGAGGTGAAACAGAGAGAGAGATAGAGGGGGGAAAGAGAGATAGAGAGTGGAAAGAGAGAGAGATAGAGGGGGAAAGAGAGATAGAGAGTGGAAAGAGAGAGAGAGAGAGGGGGAAGAGAGATAGAGAGTGGAAAGAGAGAGAGAGGGGGGGAAAGAGAGGGGGGAAGAGAGAGAGAGGGGAAAGAGAGAGAGAGAGAGAGGGGAAAGAGAGAAAGAGAGGGGGAAACAGGGAGAGAAAGAGAGGGGATACAGAGAGGGGAAAGAGAGAGAGAGGGGAAACAGAGAGAGGGGGGAAACAGAGAGAGAAAGAGAGGGGAAACAGAGAGGGGAAGAGAGAGAGAGATAGGAAAGAGAGAGAGAGCGGGGGACGAGATAGAGAGAGAGGGGGGAAAGAGTGAGATAGAGATGGGGAAAGAGAGAGAGAGAGAGAGAGGAAAGAGAGAGAAAGAGAAGAAAGGGAGAGAGAGAGAGGGGGGAAAGAGAGAGAGAGAATGGAAAGAGAGAGAGGGGAAACAGGGAGAGGGGTAAACAGAGGGGGAAAGAGAGGGGAAACAGAGAGAGAGAGGAAACAGAGAGAGAAAGACAGGGGAAACAGAGAGAGCGAGAGAGAGAGAGAGGGGAAAGAGAGATCGAGAGGTGGGAAAGAGAGAGAGAGAGGAAAGAGCGAGGGGGAAAACAGAGCGAGAAAGAGAGGTGAAAGAGAGAGAGGGGAAAGAGAGAGAGGGAGAGAGGGGGGAAAGAGAGAGAGGGAGAGAGCGTAAAGAGAGAGAGAGGGGAAACAGAGCGAGAGAGAGAGCGAGAGAGAGGAAACAGAGAGAGAAAGAGAGGGAAAACAGAGAGAGCGAGAGAGAGAGAGGGGAAAGAGAGAGAGGGGGGAGAGAGAGAGAGAGAGAGGGAAACAGAGAGAGACAGAAAGAGAGTGAAAACAGAGAGCAAGAGAGAGAGAGGTTAAAGAGAGAGAGAGAGAGAGAGGGGAAGGAGAGAGAGAGAGAGGGAAAATAGAGAGAGAGAGAGGGGAAAGAGAGATGAAATGAAAGAGAGAGGGGAGAGAGAGAGAGTGAGGGAGAGGGGGGTATGAGAGAGAGGGGAAAGAGAGAGAGAGAGAGGGGAAAGAGAGAGAGAGAGAGGGGAAAGAGAGAAACAGAGATGGGAAAGAGATAGAGGGGAAAGAGAGAGAGAGGGGAAAGAGAGAGAGGGGAAAGAAAGAGAGAGGAGGGAAAGAGAGAGAGAGAGAGGAGCAAGAGAGAGAGAGGAGAAAGAGAGAGAGGGAGGGAAAGAGAGAGAGGAGAAAGAGTGAGAGGGAGGGGGGTAAGAGAGAGAGGGGAAAGAGAGAGAGAGGAAAGGGAGAGAGGGGGGAAACAGAGGGAGAAAGGGAGGGAAAACAGAGAGAGCGAGAGAGAGAGAGGGGGGAAAGAGAGAGAGAGCAAGAGGCGGAAATAGAGAGCGAGAGGCGGAAAGAGAGAGCGAGAGGAAAGTGAGAGATAGATGGGAAACAGAGAGTGAGAGGGTGGAAACAGAGAGAGAGAAAGAGAGGGGAATAAGAGAGAGAGAGGGAAAGAGAGAGAGAGGGAAGAGAGAGAGATGGGGGAAGAGGGAGAGGGGGAAAGCGAGAGAGAGAGGGAAGAAAGAGAGAGAGGGAGCGAGGACAGAGAGAGGGAGAGAGAGGAAAGAGAGAGAGAGAGAGGGGGTGATACAGAGAGAGAGAGAGAGGGGAAGAGAGAGAGAGAGAGGGGGTAAGAGAGAGAGAGGGGAAAGAGAGAGAGAAGGAAAAGAGAGAGAGAGGGGGAAAGAGAGAGAGAGAGGGGGGTGGGGAACAGAGAGATAGAGAGATGGGGAAACAGAGGGAGAGAGAGAGAGAGAGGTGAAACAGAGAGAGAAAGGGAGGGAAAACAGAGCGAGAGAGAGAGAGCGGGGAAACAGAGGGGGGGAAAGAGAGAGAGAGAGGGGAAAGAGAGGGGATACAGAGAGGGGAAAGAGAGAGAGAGAGAGAGGGGGGAAACAGAGAGAGAGAGAGAGAGAGAGGAAACAGAGACAGAAAGAGAGGGAAAACAGAAAGCAAGAGAGAGAGCGGTTAAAGAGAGAGGGGGGGAAGCGAGAGAGAGATAGAGGGGGGGAAGAGAGAGAGAGAGAGTAAACAGAGAGAGAGAGAGAGGGGAAACAGAGAGAGAACGAGAGGGGAAACAGAGGGAGAGAGTGAGAGAGGGGAAAGAGAGAGAGGGGGGAAACAGAGAGAGAAAGAGAGGGGAAACAGAGAGGGGAAGAGAGAGAGAGATAGGAAAGAGAGAGAGAGAGCGGGGGACGAGATAGAGAGAGAGGGGGGAAAGAGTGAGATAGAGATGGGGAAAGAGAGAGAGAGAGAGAGGAAAGAGAGAGAAAGAGAAGAAAGGGAGAGAGAGAGAGGGGGGAAAGAGAGAGAGAGAATGGAAAGAGAGAGAGGGGAAACAGGGAGAGGGGAAACAGAGGGGGAAAGAGAGGGGAAACAGAGAGAGAGAGGAAACAGAGAGAGAAAGACAGGGGAAACAGAGAGAGAGAGAGAGGGGAAAGAGAGATAGAGAGTGGAAAGAGAGAGAGAGAGGAAAGAGAGAGGGGGAAAACAGAGCGAGAAAGTGAGGTGAAAGAGAGAGCGGGGAAAGAGAGAGAGGGAGAGAAGGGGGAAAGAGAGAGAGGGAGACAGCGGAAAGAGAAAGAGAGGGGAAACAGAGCGAGAGAGAGAGCGAGAGAGAGGAAACAGAGAGAGAAAGAGAGGGAAAACAGAGAGAGAGAGAGGGGAAAGAGAGAGAGGGGGGGAAGAGAGAGAGAGAGAGGGAAACAGAGAGAGACAGAAAGAGAGTGAAAACAGAGAGCAAGAGAGAGAGAGGTTAAAGAGAGAGAGGAGGGGAAGAGAGAGAGAGAGAGAGAGGGGGGGTAAAGAGAGATAGAGAGTGGAAAGAGAGAGAGAGGGGGGTGGAGGGAGAGAGAGGGGGAAAGAGAGAGAAAGGAAAGAGAGAGAGGGAGAGAGAGAGGGGAAAGAGAGATAGAGAGTGGAAAGAGAGAGAGAGGGGGGTGGAGAGAGAGAGAGGGGGAAACAGAGAGAGGGGGGAAACAGAGGGAGAGATAGAGAGGGGAAACAGAGAGAGAGAGAGGTGAAACAGAGAGAGAAAGGGAGGTGAAACAGAGAGAGCGAGAGAGAGAGAGAGGGGAAGAGAGAGAGAGGGGAAAGAGAGAGAGAGAGGGGGGGAAACAGAGAGAGAGAGAGGAAACAGAGAGAGAGGGGGGGAAACAGAGAGAAATAGAGAGAGGTGAAACAGAGAGAGAAAGGGAGGGAAAACAGAGAGAGCGAGAGAGAGGGGGGGAAAGAGAGGGGGGAAGAGAGAGAGAGGGGAAAGAGAGAGAGAGAGAGAGAGAGAGAGAGGGGAAAGAGAGAGAGAGAGAGAGAGGAAACAGAGAGAGAGGGGAAACAGAGAGAGAGAGAGAGAGGAAACAGAGACAGAAAGAGAGGGAAAACAGAGAGCAAGTGAGAGAGAGGTTAATGAGAGAGAGGGGGGAAGAGAGAGAGAGGGGGGAAAGAGAGAGAGAGAAAGGAAACAGAGGGGGAAACAGAGAGAGAAAGAGAGGGGAAACAGAGAGAGAGAGGGAAACAGAGAGAAAAAGAGAAAGAGAGGGAAAACAGAGAGCAAGTGAGAGAGAGGTTAATGAGAGAGAGGGGGGAAAGAGAGAGAGAGGGGGGAAAGAGAGAGAGAGAGGGGGAAAGAGAGAGAGAGAGAAAGGAAACAGAGGGGGA